>NC_051157.2:82090499-82123402 GCF_013339745.2 Dermacentor silvarum
CATTAAAAGGATGTGTTGTTACATCTGTACCACTGGTTCTGGTTTCTGGTTGCGTGGGCCGATCCCGAAGATAGTCTACAATAGCGGCAAAAAAAAAAATTACATCACTTTCAGGTTTCCGTTTTTCTTTCGCACCTTTAATATTTCATTCAAAGAATATTTAACAAAAAAAGCATGCGCTGTGGATGCTTTGTTTCATGACATTTGTTTGTGGATTTTCCTTCTCAAAATTTCGAGCAATAGCTTTGTCAAGGATGTTCTACTTCTTTCTGGGGTTTTACGTGCCAAAACCAGTTCTGATTGTGAGGCACGCCGTAGTGGTGGGCTCCAGAATAATTTTGACCATCCGGGGTTCTTTAATTGTGAACTACAACGCAAGCACACGGGTGTTTTTGCATTTCGCCCTTGCCCGAATGTGCCTCCGCGGCCGGGATTCGATCCGCGAGCTCGTGCTCAGCAGCGCAACGCCTTAGCTCGCTAAGCCACCGCGGCGGGTCTTTGTCAGAAATGTAAGACAAGATATGAGCAAAATTAGTGACAGAATGGTGTGGCAATATAACCCGCATATGCCGCACGTCATATAAGAAGGCGTGGCATATACATATACCTAAATATAATCGGAGGGCCTGCGTGGTTGGGGATGATTTTCTCGGCCGCGGATGCCGACGCCGACAGAGACGCCGACGCCGTATTTTCTGCGACACGGGTCCCTTAACGCTATCGCATTAACAGATATCACTGTTCTGTAAGCAGCAGATACTCTAACTTCTAAAACGGAAAATTTTGATGCTTGAGGTTAAGCTTGCGTAACATTTTTACAATGCTTACGAGGGTTTTGCCAAAGTCCTACTCATAAGTTAGTAGTGTGTGTATTTGAGAGTTGTGCATATTCACTAGCTTTGACTGCTTTAGATGTCCTAATCAATGAACTTCACAGGACTCTACAACAATGCCCCTGGACTGTTATATGGTTATTTATTGCTTAGTCACACAGTTTAAAACATGGTACTTGAGGTTTTTAGAGCGCAGCTCTTAGGAGCCCGTTCCTGCGGCGGGCGTCGGCGTCGGCGTTGTCTCTCGTAACCAAGCGCAGCTGGAGATGAACGACAGCGACAACGAAGAGAGCGCGAGAAGGAAATCGCAGGAGGAGGGTGCAGCAGAACCTTGAGGCGGTTAGTGAGGAGGAGGGTACGGCGAAAGCTTGAGAAGTAAAGTGCAATACCACGCAAGACAGACTTTTCGGCGAGGATTGCTACGAGACGGCGCCAGAGTAGCGCGCTTCGTGTCGCGCCACACTTCGCTCCGTTTTGTAACGTGCCCCACGAGACAGATGCTCCACGCAAGCCAACATATCGCGAAATGAAACTACGGATAGAACTCTGCCAAATTTCGCATTAGGAAGTATCGTAATCGTCGGTGAATATGTTTTTTTTTTTAATTTTGCAAGTTTCACCAATTGTTGTAAAACAATAATGGCCTAAATAAACATCTGCTTTCCACAGCCACTAGAATACAATTCCTACTTTTAAATGAAAAGAAGATGAACAGCCTCAAAATTGGTGCAGCAGTTGCCGAAAGAAATGATCCCTCCGTTGCCATGTTGGACAGGAGCGCCAAGCTAGAGCTCCCTCTTTAGCCTTTGACGTAGATAACAGCGAACGAAATAAAGAAACAAACCCGGGGGCTTTAACTGTATAGCGCCTCTTCGCACACGTGCAAGTAGCAAGGCTTATACGGCCAACATTTTCGACACGTGTCGGTCACACTTTCATTTGTGAATATTTCATCTCATTCGGGGGAAGAGGGAAAGTCAAATTCACTGTGGCCTTTCTTCCTGCGCGTATTATTTCTTTTCTCGTTGTTTCCACACTATTATTTTCGACAAAAGATTAGCTCTGGCGACCGGTCGTCTCAGATGGAATAATTTTTAACGCCCACGGCGGCACGCGCCTATAGCCGATTCAGGTTCAGTGGAGCCAATTTGTCTTAGCTGCTTGCTTGGACGTCTTCTTTCAAAATAGAAATGATGCAAAAAAAGAAGAAGAAAAGAAGAAGAAAAAAGGATAGTACAACAACACGCAAGTAGAGCGGCGCGTGTTTTAAAAGTCATTTTGTAACTCACTAAGCCTCCCCGTTCGCTCTAGCTCCGGCCGGTAGACGGACAATAGAACAGCCAGCACGCGTCCGCTTCGCTGGCAATTAGATCTTACTCTTTCTATTTACGATCGGCCCCAGGCGCAGTCGGGCTCTGTTGGACTTCACGGGAGCCACTTCGTAACGTGGCTGCCCAAAGGCGCTTCGGAGTTCGTTATTCACTTTGCGCGGACAAAGCGGCACCCCTGCGAGGAATCTCAAATGTCGCCTTCCAATATCGACAGTGTCAAAGAAAAGCCCTCGCCCGAGCCCCACCGCCATTCCTTGTCTCGACCCGACCTTTTATTATTTATTTTATTTCATTTATTTATTTTATTTCATTTTTCGTCGGCTCTTCTTAGCCCCACGGGCCAGCAGCACGCCCCGCTCCTCGCGAATGCAAATTCTTTTATTTCTCACAGTTCGGCTCGTCTTCGTCGAGTTATTAGCTTAATTCCGTGCCTTTGGGCCGTCTTTCTTCTCGCAACAATAAGAACGGCGCGCAATTAGGTCCTTGCGCCTTCAATATACCTTAGTCCTTTTGATGCTTAACGAACTGTTCCTCCCTTTTTCTTGTTTTGAAATTCAGCTGTGCGCGCTATCCCGAAAGGAAAACATGAGAGGCACTGCCCACGTGAATAATGGATAAGCAAAGAACGGGTCAACCGGAGGACCTGGACGACTTAAGTGCGTCGCCGAATGCTCGTGAAGGACATGGAACGAGAAGATAAAAGGAAGGCTTCGTTCCACGCCGCAGTTGACTCTGCAGGCGTCTCGCCTTCTGTTGAATTCATGAGATTAGGGTAGTTGTCTCGCCCGGCGATGCGAGTGTGTTGAGTTCAACAACAGTAACAGCAAAAACAGCCACGCCGGTTCAAAACATTGATGTTCTGGTGTCTCGCACTGCCCGAGGCCGTGAAAGAACTTTCAAGACTTTCTTGAGTATCGTCCAGAGTCAAGACAATGGTCGTTGACAGCTCTCAAACAAAACTACCTACACGAGGCGTACGGAGCTGCTGTCGGAGTGACTGGCGCTTACATGGTCCATGTTTAATGACTCGCGATTGAAGGAAGATAAAGCTAGCGATGAAACAGAGGTGTTTGCTCGTTTCAAAGGAAGGATCTTTTGAACGCGAGACCGAGTAAGACACGTGGCGGACCTGTCGCCTTTGTCTTCGCTTCAGCGCTGCTCTTCTCGAAATCTCCTACAACTAAATCTTGGTTATCTTTGGTAACTGTCCCCGACATCAAAAAGTCTTGAGCCGTTTAATACAGGTGACTTAGCGGTGTTGTTGCCGTCGTCTAACATGTTTTATTGTTCGTCTTCGCCACCTTGATATTTGTCAAGTTTTGCCGGTGACAGTTCTATACCATAGGAGTGCCCCACTAGTGTGGTGAAATATGGAAATAAAAAAAAATTGCCGCACGACTATTCAGGCTGCGCTTATTCGTATTCGACGAGCTTTGTTCCAGGTTTAGGAAAACTTTTATGTAGCCCGTATTGAGCAACAAAAGGCTGGGTCGAAAATTTTTCCAGGTGGTCGACAATTTTCTCATTCGCACTTCTGCTCTGGATATAATATTCGAGGAATTCATCAATTAATAGTCACAAATCATGTAATTAGGTGAAATACAAAGGTAAAGTAGTCTCACTTGCTTCAGGCGACGCCGAACAACTCTACCTCGGTTCTGTCCAGCTACGTGGCATATGCAGATTTATTTTTTTTTCATTTCGGCACAAGCTACATAGGACACATGGTGAGCTTTCGATTGATCGAACCAAAAGAATTTTGACTCGATTGCTGTTGTCAAGAATCCTATGGGAGACATAAATCATAAGCAGTGGTTTTCAACAGGGAACGCAATGTGGAATTAATTCTACTTTGCCATCGAACAGCGCACTGGCCGCAGGTGGTCAAACCGAAACGGAGCGTAATAATATATGTGATAATTTTTCATGTAATATATAACATTGTATAAAAGGCAAGACACTAAACGGATCGTTTTCGACAGACATAACCTAAATGTGGCTTCCAAGTGAGATCACAATCAAATTGTGCAAACACAAGTATTTTTCAGACTAGGACCGCGAGCCACGTTTTTGTCCGGCGTGAAGGCATCCGGCCATCCCTTACGCCTTCCTACGACGGCCCTTTCAAGGTGCTCACCCGGACAGAAAAAACTGTCACCATCGAGCTCAACGGACGTGAAGAAGTTGTGGCTATAGACAGAGTCAAACCCGCCTACCTGGCGACCCCGCCAGCATTATGCGCTTTCGACCAATTCACCACCGAGGAAACAAAGGATTAGCATCGGCCTGAACGGTTCCTTATTCTTTCGCTCGCCAACTCACGCATTGTTATAGTGGACCTAAGCTCGGTCCCTATAAGGTGTATTGAAGAGCATGTGAATGGCGAACAATTAGATCTATTAAGGCAGACACATTACGCAGATATGTTTACACCAAGGAGAATCGCCAAACACACAGACACACATTCTGCGAAGAATATTCTGTAGTTTCGTACATACACAACTGCCCCACTTATTCCTTCTCCTTTATGCCCGTAGTCGCTTTCATGATTCCTTTTCTTTCGCAGCGTGAAATGGGTGATTTGGCGACATCTTGTCTGGTCGGCTATAAATTGCATATCAAAAGAAAGAGCACACCAACCAGCGAAAAGGTGTTTGTTAATGAGTATTAGATGCATACGAAGGCGAAATGTCTGATGCTTATTAACACCTTATTGGTCAGCGTCTTTTACAGCGGAGCTGTATATGTCTACCCTTTTATAGGATTTTCAATGTCCTCACCTCAGAACTGGGACTTAGCCTGCGTAATGCGTTTTGGACACGCGCGCGCCTCGGGGAAGACAGCAAACAATTAATAAAATAATTAAAAATGGTCCTAGGACCTTCATATTTTGACGGAGGTACCACGCCCGGAAGGCTGATACTTACAGTGGTGCGGATGTGCGATTCCGCCAGACTTCGTGGGCGAAACATTTGCCTTCAGTTGTCGTGCGTGTGAGTGAGTGAAATAACTTTATTGAGGTCCAGAGAAGACGCAGGGGAGACCCCGCGCCACCCGGCTAGTCCCACGTAGGGACCGCCAAGCCGAGCTTGACGGCCCGATCGCGGGCACTCTGGACGGTCCGGGTTTGGTCGTTGAGTTCGGGGCTGCCCAAAAGCGCAGCTCACCTATCCTACTGAAGGCGGAGCCGATGGCTTCACACTTCCACAACACATGGTTCAATGTTGCCGTAGTCCACAGCCAGGGCAGTCCGCACTAGGATACCTTTCACTGTATATAGCGTGAAGAACCGCAAGGTTAGGATACGCACGAACTTATAAACGTCGAAGGATCGCCGCCCGCGCCCTGCATAAGGCAGGGTGCGGGGGGGGGGGGGGGGGGGGGGGAATACCCGTCTTGACAGATAATAATGCTTTGTGATCTCATTATACGTCATCAATGGTTCCCCGTGGGGTAGGGGGACTGCGGAGGCGGCGCGGTCAGTGAGTCCTCGCGCGGACTCGTGCGCGCTCTCGTTAGGGTTGGAGGGAGAGCCCTCAGTCGACCCCAAGTGAGCGGGAAACCAAATGAGAGAATGCGGAGAGATACTTTTCAAGCTTTGGAGAATGCGAAGGGCCTGAGGGGAGAGCATCCCGGTTTGGTAGGCCTTATTGGCCGCCTTAGAATCGCTATATATTGCTTCTCTGCGACCATCGAGCACAGCCAGCGCGATTGCAACCTGTTCGGCTACTAATGGCTTAGAAGTGCGTACTGTAGCTCAGCAAGTGATCCTGGAATTAGAGTCGACGATGGAGACGGCGAACGCCTCTTGTTGGACATATGCCACGGCATCCACGAAGCTTGCCTCAATGTGGTTGTTACGGACATGTTCGAGTAGAGCTCTACCCCTGGGACGACGTCTACCGACGTGTGTGCGGGGTGCATATTGCGGGGAATGGGCGCGATGTGTAGTTGAGATCTGATGTCGCTGAGAATCCGCACGGCGTCGGGGCACTGGTCGACAGGGTAGAGGTCCATCTCATCGAGTATCTTGCAGCCCGCCGGGGTGCCGGATAGCCTGAGCAGCTGTGAACGCTCTTGCGCCTCTATTATCTCTTCGAGCGTGTTGTGCACTCCGATATTTAACAGGTTTTCGGTGTGAGAGCTTACAGGTAAGCCGAGGGCGAGCTTAAAGACCTTTCTGACGAGGGAATTTAACTTGTTCCTCTCTGCAACATGCCAATTATGTATGGCTGCCGAGTATGAAAGGTGGCAGAGCACAAAAGCATGTATAATGCGGATGAGATTGTCTTCCTTGATTCCCCGGTGCCTGTTGGCGATCCCCCGGATGAGGCCTAGAGCTCTCTCCGTCTTGGCGATGATCCTTCTGAGTGCGGCACCATTGGCACCGTTAGACTCGATATACATCCCCAATATTCGGAGTGAGTCCACTCTAGGCACCGGGGACCCGTCACCAGTGAAAAGCCGTATTTCGCGTTTGGACGCCGGTTTCCAATCACGATGGTCACCACCTCTGGGTCTTTTCTTGTAGAGAAGTAGCTCAGACTTGGATGGAGAACATCTGAGCCCAGTGGGGCGGAGGAAGCGCTCGGTCGCATCGATGGCGCTCTGCAAGGCGTCCTCAACTTGGCCGTCACTCCTGCCAGCGCACCAGATGGTGATGTCATTTGCGTAGATGGTATGGTTGATTTCTTGAATCTTGGCGAGCTCCTTGGAAAGCCCGATCATTGCGATGTTGAATAATGTTGGCGAGATGACTGAGCCCTGAGGCGTGCCGCGTGAATCGAGGGTGATTTCTTGCGTGAGGTATCCTTCGATCTTGAGCTTGGCAGTTCTCTGGCTAAGGAATAATCGGACGAAGTCGTAGACTCTGTTTCCAAGATCGAGGCCGGTAATAGTCTGGAGAATGAATTCGTGTGAGATATTGTCAAAAGCCTTCTCCAGGTCTATTCCAAGGATTGCTCTGGTATCTCCCCTGTTCCAGTCGATGATTTCATGCTTTATCAGCTTCATGGTGTCCTGTGTCGAGAGGCCGGCTCTGAAACCAATCATATTGTGGGTGTGTATGTCATTGGTCTCGAGGTGCACCGTGAGACGGCTGAGCAGGACATGCTCTGCCACTTTACCTACACAAGACGTCAAGGAAGTTGGTCTCAGATTGTCGATTCCTGGTGTTTTACCGGGTTTGGGGATGAGTACCGTGCAGGCCGGCTTCCACTGTGCGGGGACATGTCCATTGCGCCAGACTTCATTAATCCTTTCGGTGAGGAAGTCGATCGCCTCATCATCGAGATTTTTGAGCATCTTATTAGTGACGCCATCTGGGCCAGGAGCGGATTTGCTGTTCAGGGAGAAGAGGACCTGTCGGATCTCAACCGCAGTGAAATCCTGGTCCAACTCTGGCACATCACACCCCTTGTAGTCTGGAAATTGAGTGGGTGCAGAGCTATCGGCGACTAGCAGATACTTGTTTATGAGCCTGTCGACAATCAACTCGTCCGGGGTAGAGTCTGAAACGAGGTGGATGCTTGCGCAAGGGATCGTCTCTGGCTGGACCTGGTGCTGCCCTCATCGAGAAGGTGTTTGAGCAGACTCCAGCTCTTGCCGGATCTGAGTTGGCCCTCGACGGATTCACAGAGCTCCTCCCATTGTTGTTTACACAGGTTCTTGCAGTGATCTTCGATCTCCCTGTTGACCTCGGAAACCTTCTTGCGGAGCCTCCTGCTATGCTTCTGTCCATTCCATCTCGTAAGGAAGGCTTGCTTGGCTTCCAGCAGGTGGGCCAACCTGTTATCCATCTTGTCAACGTCGAGGTCAGTGACGACCTCCTTGGTCACCGCCGCGGCATCATCCCGGATCGCTTTGCACCAACTTTCTAAATCTGTCTCGGCCGTCAGTGCACGCTCCGCTCTGATCTTGCGGAAAACGTCCCAGTCGATCATCTTGAATTTCCTCGTCCTACAGCGGGCAACCGTGAAGGAGACCTCGATGACGTAGTGGTCACTTCCGAGGTCTAGAGCCGTGTTTACCCACTTCACTTCCCCGACGTTCTTGACAAAAGAGAGGTCTGGGGTAGCGTCCCGGCATGTGGAGTTGCCTCTCCTAGTAGGGAAATCCTTATCGGCTGATGAGTGTCAAGTCCACTTCCATCGCAGTCTGCCACAGGTCGCGTCCCTTGGGCGTGTCATAGGTGAACCCCCACACCCTGCGTGGGGCGTTGAAATCCCCGAAGACGACAAGGGAGTGCCCACCGGCCAGGCTGACGGCCCTCTTGAGGAGAAACTCCGCTCTCGCTCTGCGGTAGCTGGGACTGCAGTTACGTTAAGGATAAAGAGGCTGTTTCTTCTGAGGCCCCTTCTGGGTGGGTTCCATGAGGATTTAGGTCATGACATACTCCATGCCATCACTAACTGTGCCGAGGTGGCGCGAGAGGCAATTGTACCTTTTGTTGACGAGGGTAGCAAATCCCCTACCTCCTCAATGTGATGATAATACCAGATAATCCGCGAGTTTGATGGGAGTACTAGATACAACTTCCTGAAAGCGATGATTTTGGGTTCACCTGCGAGGGTTCGTAAATATTGCTGCAGAACTGGCTTCTTGTTGGGAAACCCTCCGCAGTTCCATTGCCAGATGGTAAAGTTCTCGTCCGCACTATCCATGTCTAGACTGAGGGGAGGGTTAAGCGGATAACGCGGCCCTCAGAATCGCGCCTTCCGTTGGTGGTGTCGTGCTTGTGACCGACTTTTGTTTGAAAACGACATATCGGGGATTGCGAACATTCGTGATGTGACTAAACACGACAGCACGATTGCCGTGTTGGTGCGTGTAGTGATCGTTGTGTAGTTCTTTTACAGCTCTGCTGGTAGCCCACATTCACAGAGTGGAATGGCGGCGATTTTTTTTTCTTCTTAAGTAAGTTTCTTGGCCCACCGCGGTGGTTCAGTCAGCTAAGGCGTTGCGCTGCTGAGCAGGAGGTCGCGGGATGGAATTCCTGCCGCGGCGGCCACATTTCGATGAAGGCGAAATTCAAAAACGCCGGTGCGCTTGCGTTGTAGTGCACGTTAAAGAACACCAGGTGGCCAAATTAATCCGGAGCCCTTCACTACGGCGTGCCTCATAATCAGAAATGGTTGCGGCACGTAAAACCCCAGAAAGAATAATTTTTTTCGTGGACTCTCAGCTTCATAGCATTTTCTTTTCGCAAGTCCCCCTGACGTTCGCTCTTCTTGCATCTCATGAATAGCGCCAGTTTCCAATGTACAGCGATAACGTAGAACTCGAACTGTTCTTAAGTTCCCTTATTTTCATATCGCCACATCTCCGTAATCAACCTTATTACTAGAAGAACTCGGTCGTCGTTACACCCCCTTCAGAAACTGCATCGCTCACCCCTCATCTCTTTAACGCTGAGCGGCTACATCTTTTTTTTTTTCTACTTCTTCTTCCCAACATTCAAGGCCTCTGCAATTACGTCCGCACCAGTGCTTCTGTATTGCGCTCAGTCTGCGAAAGGATTCAAGAAGCGGGGAAAGCGGAAAACGCCGTCGTTATGGATAGCATCTCATCAAGGAAGAGGCCCAGAAAGGCGGCGCAAACTCCGATGCGTCCTCGACCGCCCTTCAGAAACCTGGAACGCTGACGCCCAGACGACGCAAAGCAGCCAGCGTGGTGAAGAAAAAAGAAAAAGCGAAAGAAATGATCCAAATATATGCCGAGTACAATATCGAAATAAGCAAAAACAAGCAGCTGGCTCTCCCACGGAAGCACAGCGCGCGGGTTTTGGGCCGTATGCAGCGTGCGAAAACGCCCGGAAAGTGAAATATAATGCGGCCCTTCTTTGAAACACGAGAACGAGAGGCGCTCGCAGCCAGCGCGCTACAACGCCCCTTTCTCTTCACCCGCCTTACTATCTTTTTTTTTCCCCTCTGTCTCTCAAACCTACACAGCCTGCCTCAACCCAACCTCTCCCCGAAACATTCTTGAAACCAGATAACAAAAAAAATCAAAGAAACAACTGGTAAAAAAAAAAAAAAAGACGCAGCTCTCCTGTCGACGCAAAAGTCTTCAAATGGCACGCTGCTGCTGCTGCCGCCGCCTACGCGGCCTTCATGAAAACAAAGCGCCGCCGATCAAACATGGCGCAGAATCCCATTTCCGGCTATTTATATTCCATTGTCACGCGGCAACGCGCGGGCGCGCTCGTCGGCGTATAGAAAAAGCAGCGTCGCCGGCGTCTCTGCCTGCCTGCCCCGTCGCCGTTTCGCCAGTTCCCTTTTTGCGAGCAGTTGTTTCTCTGCGCCGCTGCCGAGACGTCGACGTTGTCGTCGCCGTCACTCCTACGGTGGTGTATATATACGTAGGCGACAAGACGTTTCCCTCCGTCCCTTTTTAACTCGGCCGGCTTCTTCTCGACAACCCCTTTTCGACGCCTCTCTCAACGAAAAGGCAATTTCGGTTACGGGACGTCCCTCTCCATCGACACCCTCTCCTCACCCTTTTTGATCCCCCCCCCCCACCCTTCGTCCCTTCGTCAATGGGTGTCTATTTTTGTGTTTTTGTGTTCTTTTTAGTTTTTTGTTTTTTGGACACAGAGACTCCCCTCGCCATCCTAAACCAGTTCCGCAGTCCTCTCCCCACTTCGAAAGCTCTTCACACCGCGCCTGTCACACGCTCCTCCGTTGCCCTTCCCACTCCTTCGCCAATCGTTCTCTCCGGTTCCTGTCAAACGAGGCACGTCAAAAAGGACCAAGCATATACGCCCCCAAGCGGCTGGCTTCCAAACACTGCTACCGCGTCTCCGAATCCTGAAATATTGCCTCCTGGAGAGCTTGCCACCGCCGCGTTGGGCCCGGCTAAGGGCCTTCAGTGTTCGGCGCACCCGCCATCAAAGGTGTTTTATTTCTCGCTTTCTCTCTCTCTCCTCCTTTTTCAAAAAAGCGTGCTCGCGCGCGCGCGAACTTCGTGAGTGAAGAACCGTGTTGAACGAGCGCTGACGCCTTACGTGGCCACTTGATTTACGAGCAGCAGACTGCCAATATTGGCTCGTGACGGCGAGGAATTTTGTCTCCTCCGTCGGTGCCACAACGTATACGCTCTCTCTTTCTCTCTCTCTCTCTTTCCGCGTCGTTTCACCCACTCTGCCTGTTTCTTCGAGAAGGGTACACTCTGTGCACCTCTCGATGTGAACAGTCCGCACCGTTTCGTTTTTATTCGTGTTTGTTGCAGCGTAGTATAACCACAACCTTTCAAAGAAAGTTTGCGTCTCACCATCCGGCAACTGGCGATGAGAGAGTGCCGAATCTCGTCCCTACCTGAGATAGTTAGCTCACGTTCACTTCCGCTAATTGATGTTGCGGCGAATGCCGCAGCGGCAAATTTTCTCACTAGAGCATGCGCCCGTTGTGCCAATGCATGTCGACTCTGCGACGTTTTCATTGATCTGCACGAGCGAATTAAACAACATCGGCCGAGGCTCTCCGCGGTCACATAATTCCTCTCCCCTACGCCTTCACCCAAATTCCTGAGTGGCGCTGACACAGCGAGCGAGCTTATTTAAGCGTGAATCGATATTTCGGCGACGGAGCGCCTGGCTTAGAGAACGGGGGCAGGAAAAAAAGCGTTTTGATTTTTCTTTTTTGCATATCTTTGCGCGTCTCGGAGTAAGAAGCTGTCCCGCCACTTTCTAAGAATGTATACGCCTTATTTATTCCTGGTCTTGTGACCAAGTTCACTTTACTCTGTTTAGCATGATCCGGACATCGTGTCCCGGACCTAGTTGATAAATGGACGTTGTTGTTGTGGAGATGAATTCGTGCGTGGCGGTTGAGGCAGCATTAGTTTGGACGCTTGACATGTTCTCTTTGCACAAGAAGACCCTTAATAGAGCTTCTCAACGTAAAGAAAGCAAAAAGAAAAAAGAAAAAGAACGAACAGCACAAGAAAGTGTACGGATGCTGGATCTAGACTTGTGCCTCAATAAAAAAAAAAGTACTCGTTTCGTTATATTTATTGATTCCAGCTTTCACCTATATAATAGCATAAACTTCGTTCTGGGTTGCTTTTACAAACGAGGACAACCATTGGCTGAGTTACCATATGCAGCAACTGTTTTACTACGTTCTAGTTTCATTGCGCAGTCCACTGGTACCCTTTAACATATTGTGCCTTTAGCCAGCGTACTTCCTATGTAAAGTCTACAATTTCTTGTGTAACTACACTGCTGGGTTTGCACGAATTTCATTACGATTAAAAAGGATGAATACGAAGACCAAAATAAAGAAATATAGGTATGATGGATGCTGCGACATAGATATCAATTAGTAAGCGCTAACGAACGGTTCAGCCAAGGCAACACGAGCGGTATTGCATTCGATGTTCGCAGAATCTGTACTATTTGTTGTTGACATAAAAATAAATAAATAAAACAAGGAAGAAGAACCACCGCATTCGGGGAATCGATGTTATGTAAACAGGTAGCTGCCATTGCAGGTAGCTGGCACTGCAGCAGAGTTTTGAGTTCACGAATGTGTTAGCAAAGCGAGCATTTGTGTTTGTGACGCAAGCGTGTGCGGAACAAAAGCAGCAAGACGATGATGTTCGTAGTCGCTGACCATCATGCTCTCTGCTGGCTCATCCCTGAAAGATCGTACAGGCCGGCTTGGACGATGGGCTTTGAGACTGCAATAATTTTCATATTCCGTGGTGTGCGAGTCTGACCGCCTGCACCAAGACGCTGGCAGCTTGTTGCGTTACCCTGCTAACGACTCTGACTCCTCCAATACTGACTGTGCTGTTTGCGTTTTCTCAGTATCACAGCTCCTTCAAATCGCCCATGAGCAATGTCGTGACGCCTACATCAAAGCACTCATCGACCGTTTTGAACACTCTCCGGCCGATGATACTCTACGCCTCTTCGTCTTCCGCAACGGGACTCTGTACCGTCCCAACCTTCCTCTGGATGGGTCTGAGTTCCTACTTGTAATATCTAAACACCTCCGCTCAACCGTTCTAGCAGAGCTTCACGACGCACCAACGGTAGCACATCTCCACGTATCTAGAGCCTATGACCAAGTACGCCGCCGTTTTTAGGGGCGAGGCTCCTTATAGCGGCACCCGTTCCGTCCCCGTCGTAGTAGTAGTAGTAGTGTGTAACCAGTCTGAGAAAAATGAGAAAAAAAAATGTGGTTGATCCCTCTTATATAGGAATCGGTATAGAACACGAAAGTGAAACGTGTCTTCACAGAAGTAGTGTAATGTTTATTGCACATTGATATATAATGTCTATTGGTGTTTTGTGGCTAAAGCGCCCTTAGGCGTTGATGCACCCACGCTGACGCCTGGTGGCACGTCTCCTCCATCACGACTACCAACGTCGATGACCATGAGCAACCATCGTGCATATGGAAGCTGCACTACGCTGCACACGCTAGCACAACGCGAAAGACGAAGCACGTAACTGACACACTAATACAACGCACAAGACAAAGCACGTAACTGAATCGTCACCGAGTCAAATCAGCGCGTACAGCGCGTCGTAATTGCAGCCTCCGCGATCAACTTCAGAAACATTTTCAGAGCTAATTGCGGAGGCCACGCTCCGCTCTGCTGAGTACGGTGAACGCCACCTAGTAGTGCTTCTGCGAGAACGCGTTGGTAGTGCTTCTTGATGCCAGCGTCCCTTCGAATGCTGGCATCGAGGCGTCGTAGTGCTGAGACCACCGAAGCGTTCACTGTCGGTGCGCGTTAGTGTCATAATGCAGTACTTCTCTTTTCTGCTCGTAGGCGGCGGCACCGCCCCGAGCAAGAGCGCGGGTACACGGAGGAGTGTTAGATATATAAGGCGCGTCTGTGTAGCTCTCTGCAAATGCGTTTGTGGCGCAATGGGTTAAACGCTCGGCGATCTATCGTCGCGGACCGAGAGGTCCTGGGTTCGATTTCCAAATTTTGCATGTTTGTGGAACTTTTTCTTCTGGTTTCTTTCTTTGTATTATGTTCGTGTATGTTCGTGTGACGTATTTCCGTGACGGAAATACGTCAGTGAAGTCTTGGTGGACCCCGGCATAAAACACTTTCGTGTTAAAAAATTCCGAAGTTGTGTCCGTAGCGCGGAATCGAACCAGGGACCCCTCGCTTCCGAGCGCGCGGCGTTAGCCCACTACGCCACGAAGCGGACATGGACAAACGCACCACGATGGCTATAAATACCCAACATTAACGAAAGGCCGCGTTTCTAGCGCGTTTCTAACGCGTTTGTGCTAGCGCGTTACGTCCCGTGTAAGAAGCTGGTGTAAGACGCTGTGGCCTCTCCACCTTACCTTCAACGCGTTTCGAACGCGCTGCCCAAAGCGGTGGCAAGTCAAGTTCAAGTCGAGGAGCGTTTATGAATACGGGGGGTATACTCTCTCAGCAGTCATGTGATGGCGTCGGCAAACGTGGTGCACATTCAGGCATGTGTAAATGTCTGCGTAAGACGCTGTGGCCGCTCCCCCTTACTAGAGAGTACTGCACGTTTCTAACGCGTTTGTGCTAGCGTCCCCTTAAGCGGGAGATCCGATGATTCCCTCCGGAGCTTCGCCCACTCATCATCATTTACCTCGTGGATCTGCTGTCATTTTTTCTGTCCGGGTCTTGCCCGTTCCTTGCGACGTTACGTCGCTGCTTGTGAACTATGCCAACGACGCAAGAAGCCATCCCAGCTCCCCGCTGGTTACCTGCAGCCACTCGACATTCCTGCCGAGCCCTTCCATCGTGTCAGCTTAGACCTTCTCGGCTCATTTCCGGAGTCTACATCAGGAAACAAGTGGGTTGCCGTCGCTGGGGACTACGCGTCCCGCTACGCCACTACACGTGCTCTTCCAACCAGTTGCGCAATTGATGTTGCGAACTTTCTCCTACACGATATCATTTCGATGCATGGTGCTTCGCGTCGAATGCTCACAGACCATGGCCGTATTTTCTTGTCCAAAATCATTGACGACATCATGCGTGTCTGCTATATACAGCATAAAATTATCACCTCCTACCACCCTCAAACAAACGGCCTCCCTGAGCCCTTACAGACATGCTATCGAAATAGGTTTCAGCCGACCACCGTGACTGGGACCTTGCTCTACCTTACATTACCTTTGCGCACAACTCTTGCCGTCTCGAAACTGCTGGCTTTTCCCCGTTTTATCTCTGGTATGGCCGAGAACCGACGCTACCAATGGACACTGTGCTTCCGTCCACCACCGCTTCAACTAGCGATTATAGCCGTTATGCAATCGTCAGTGCTGACCATGCTCGCCAAATTCCGCGCGCACGTCTGAAATTGTCTCAAGACAAACAGAAGCACCGCTACGACCTCCGTCACCATGATGTCCATTTTCCGCCCGGCACCCTCGTGTTGCTTTGGCCACCGTCTCATAAAGTTAGCCTTTGCTAAAAACTGCTCTCCTGTTGGCCCAGACGCGTGCTTCGCCAGTAATATGAAATTGTCCTAGCTTCACCCACTATACGTCCTCCGCTGTTACAACCAGTGACGTTGTCCACGTCGCCCGACTCAAGCCCTACATCTCTCCACCCTCCATGTATATTTAACAGCACCGTGACGGCGCTTTTGCCGCCGGGGAGGGGGGGGGGGGGGTGTAGTATTACGATGCCTTCGACAGATGCTCAAGAGAAGAGCTGCCGCGAAAAAGACGATGAAGTGTCGGGGCACTTGGCACGAGCGAGTGTCTGCCTGGCGGTCTGGCTCCAGTGTAAATAGCGTGTAAATAGCCTCTTTTCTCTGTGTCTTTCCACACGTAACGATATATACTCCAGCCGTTTGACGCGAATTTACGACATGCCGATTGTTGGGTTCTACATAGGTACCAGAAGGACTTACGCGAGAGAAACACGGATTGTGATGTTTTCTGCGGCTAAGTGCAATACAATCGTACGTACAGTCAACCACAAAAGTTAACGAACCACGGGATCTCAAAAAAACAGAATTTCCGAGCAGCCTGTACCTGTAACAGTAGTCAGTAAAACCGAACATCACAATGTTGCTCACATACACCGGTAGAGGCTCTAAATGCGAAGACTCGGCTGCGTTTCGAGGTTGCACAGATGTTCAGCTTTTATTGCGATACACTCCAAGAGTATTTCTGCCGTCGCCGTCGCGCGAGGTTCTGTATAAAGTTCAAGCCCGATAAAATCTTCGCCGCGAGCCGTATGTTGTATGTGCGAGTGAAAGCGCGCGAGGGCGGGCGCTTTCATGGAGAGCGCACGCACGGTGGCGAGCAAACGCGACGTATTCCGTCGCGCGAAAGGCCGTGGAGGAATGGGAGAGAGGGAGGGAGGGAGGTAGGGGGGGCGACGCTGTGCTGCGGCACTAACGGCGTATCTTGCGACCGGGCGCAAGGAGAACTGGAGACTCAATCTCGCACGCGAAAAGAGGAAAGCTGGAAGGCTAAGCGGGAAGGAAGGCGTGCGGCTTCTACTCTGCCAGCAACTGCGTACTTTTACTTTGCGCGGCGGCGGGCGGTCGCGCGCACAGTATCTTGAAAGCGATCTGCAGACGGCGCATGGCTTTGTATGCGCTGTGCTTTCGCCGCTCAGTTTCTCTTGAAGCGATAGACCGCACAAACCTTCGCTCGCTGCTGCTGCCGCGCTTGCTCCCGCAGCGTTTTGACAGCGGTTGTCTGCGGTCATCGAGTGTGATCTATTCATGTTTACTTGTGCGCGCTGAAACCATACTTGTTAAAAAAATTAAATTATGGGGTTTTACGTGCCAAAACCACGATCTGATTATGAGGCACGCCGTAGTGGGGGACTCCGGAAATTTGGACCAACTGGGGTTCTTTAACGTGCACCTAAATCTAAGTACACGGGTGTTTTCGCATTTCGCCCCCAACGAAATGCGGCCATCGTGGCCGGGATTCAATCCCGCGACCTCGTGCTCAGCAGCCCAACACCATAGCCACTGAGCAACCACGGCGGGTAAACCATACTTGTTAATTCAGTTAGTAAGCGAATGTGTTCAAGTTTACACAGCCGATAAAACTACTATCCTTACTCCGTATAGCTCTGTACTAATTTGCTATCGCAATTTATGTTTCGCCTTTCGGTCGAAATTGCGACTATTTTCTCAGATCTCGTGTACCGCAAAATTTTGTGGTTGGCTGTACCTCTATCTATGTCATGTGGTCTATGTTGAAACAATGATAGCATTTGCACTCCAGTGAAGTAATGTTAGTAAATAAAGCTTGTTGCTGGGCTATACTTGCTTCATCTCAGTGGGCGCGGCGGCAATGCTAAGATGCATCGCTCAAACCCGTTCTTGTTCGCCATTCAGGTTACGCTTGGTTTGCTGCTGACTTCAAGCGGACTTTTCTCAGGGAATTCATCGATGGAATTGTTCCGCCTACCTGTGATCCAGGGACATGACTGGCCTTATAATCGGGCACCAGATGGTGCCAGTGGCTAATACCCCCCGACAAGTGCAACACTATCAGACGAGACCATGGTGTCACGGGACTCCTATTTAAGCAACTGTTTCGGCGAGGGACCCTTCACTGGGCGCGGCGGCAATGCCAAGATGCATCGCTCAAACCCGTTCTTGTTCGCCATTCAGGTTACGCTTGGTTTGCTGCTGACTTCAAGCGGACTTTTCTCAGGGAATTCATCGATGGAATTGTTCCGCCTACCTGTGATCCAGGGACATGACTGGCCTTATAATCGGGCACCAGATGGTGCCAGTGGCTACTACCCCCCGACAAGTGCAACACTATCAGACAAGACCATGATGTCACGGGACTCCTATTTAATAAGCAACTGTTTCGGCAAGGGACCCTTCACTGGGCGCGGCGGCAATGCCAAGATGCATCGCTCAAACCCGTTCTTGTTCGCCATTCAGGTTACGCTTGGTTTGCTGCTGACTTCAAGCGGACTTTTCTCAGGGAATTCATCGATGGAATTGTTCCGCCTACCTGTGATCCAGGGACATGACTGGCCGTATAATCGGGCACCAGATGGTGCCAGTGGCTACTACCCCCCGACAAGTGCAACACTATCAGACAAGACCATGATGTCACGGGACTCCTATTTAATAAGCAACTGTTTCGGCAAGGGACCCTTCACTGGGCGCGGCGGCAATGCCAAGATGCATCGCTCAAACCCGTTCTTGTTCGCCATTCAGGTTACGCTTGGTTTGCTGCTGACTTCAAGCGGACTTTTCTCAGGGAATTCATCGATGGAATTGTTCCGCCTACCTGTGATCCAGGGACATGACTGGCCTTATAATCGGGCACCAGATGGTGCCAGTGGCTACTACCCCCCGACAAGTGCAACACTATCAGACAAGACCATGATGTCACGGGACTCCTATTTAATAAGCAACTGTTTCGGCGAGGGACCCTTCACTGGGCGCGGCGGCAATGCCAAGATGCATCGCTCAAACCCGTTCTTGTTCGCCATTCAGGTTACGCTTGGTTTGCTGCTGACTTCAAGCGGACTTTTCTCAGGGAATTCATCGATGGAATTGTTCCGCCTACCTGTGATCCAGGGACATGACTGGCCTTATAATCGGGCACCAGATGGTGCCAGTGGCTACTACCCCCCGACAAGTGCAACACTATCAGACAAGACCATGATGTCACGGGACTCCTATTTAATAAGCAACTGTTTCGGCAAGGGACCCTTCACTGGGCGCGGCGGCAATGCCAAGATGCATCGCTCAAACCCGTTCTTGTTCGCCATTCAGGTTACGCTTGGTTTGCTGCTGACTTCAAGCGGACTTTTCTCAGGGAATTCATCGATGGAATTGTTCCGCCTACCTGTGATCCAGGGACATGACTGGCCTTATAATCGGGCACCAGATGGTGCCAGTGGCTACTACCCCCCGACAAGTGCAACACTATCAGACAAGACCATGATGTCACGGGACTCCTATTTAATAAGCAACTGTTTCGGCAAGGGACCCTTCACTGGGCGCGGCGGCAATGCCAAGATGCATCGCTCAAACCCGCTCTTGTTCGCCATCCAGGTGAGGAAGCGCATCGGCAAATCCTTTCGTAGCAGTTGTGTCTGCCTGGTTTTGCTGCCGTGCCCACACTCTGCTTGAATGGTTCAGTGATCTGTCTGCTCTCTTGCGGTTCTCGTTGCTGCTAGCAGGGGATGTCGAGGCTAACCCTGGGCCCGGTGCAATTACGATTGAAGAGCAGCTCAAAATGATTGCAAAAGACATCCAGGAGATAAAGAATGAAAAAATGATGACCAATCAAAAGCTAGGAGCGATAGATAAAAAGCTGGAAAAAATAGGCAAAATGGAAAATCAGGTCTTGGAATGCGTGGAAAGGATTAACAAACTCGGTCATCTGGTTCTGTCCTTGACTAAAAAAGTCGATGAAATATACAACAGAGGCCGAAGGTCTAATCTTGTGGTATACGGTATTAAGGAACTAGAAAATGAGAGGCACCAAGACCTGCTCGATGCTGTTGAGAAAACAATCTTTGAAGGTAAGATAGGAATAAAAACGGCTGGTATCGAAAGAATCCACCGTCTTGGGCGAAAGCAAGCTGACAGTCCCCAAGCACAGGCCTGTCATTCTGAAGTTATTTGACTACCGGGATAAAGTCAACTTACTTAGTAATTGCAAAAATCTCAAGGGAACGGAATATTCAATTACCGAGGATTTTTCTCCCGCAGTCAGAGAAGTTAGAAAGAAACTATGGGAAAGAACGAAAGTGCATCGAGATCAGAAAGATAAAGTTTTTCTGTCTTACGATAAAGTCAAAATAAATAATTGCCTCTACACCTGCGATGATCAAACCAATGACATAGTGCAAGTTTCAAAAAAATTAAGCATGGACAACAGACCAGCCAAGAGAACTCGAAACCACCGTCGGCCCTAGTTGTTGTCAATGTTAATGCGCGCAGCCTTTTGAATAAAATCGAACAGCTGGAGGCGATTGTGATCGCTCTTGAACCTGACATTATCTACGTGACAGACACATGGCTACATGGTGACATTGGAAACCATGAAGTGGCTCCACCGGGCCATCATCATTATCATCCGAAAAGATAGGAAAACTAGAGGTGGTGGAGTTGCTTTGCTCCTACGCCAATGCATAAATTACTCAGTGATGCCAGATGTCCTAGGGGTGGAGGTGGTCTGGTGTAGGATTCAGTTGGGCCAGAGCCACGTCTGTATTGGCGCAGTGTACAGACCCCCCCCCCCCCCCCTCAAGCCGAAGGTATCGTATCTTGAGCAGCTTCTAGAGTACATGCATGAACACATGGTGGGGAACGCCATAATAATGGGAGGGGACTTTAATCTCCCAGATATTTAACTGGAGCTCTCTGAGCCCAACCAATGTAACAAACAATATCTTGCTGAGTTTTTTGTTTGCCTTCAACCTGAGCCAAATTGTTTCCAAGCCTACCCGTGTGCAGGGCGCTTCAAGCTCTGTCATAGACCTTATCTTTATAGGCGATTTCTTTTTGAAAGGAAAAAATTACGCCGATATTCTTGAAGGATTATCGGATCATGACATGGTTCTTTGCACGTTAACTATTCCAACTCGAATCCGTCATAGTTGTACTATAAAGTGCGTGTACGCATTCAATAAAGCAGACGATGACGCTATTATGACCTATACCTATAGCTCACGAGTACTATGACTTCCACGAGCTAGTCACTGAGGGTGCGGCTAGCATTGATGAAATTTGGTTGCTGTTCAAGGCACATGTTATGCATTGCTTGAGGCAATTTGTCCCACAAACACAAAAGAACACTAATAAGCACAACCCATGGATAACACGTGAAATAATTCATTTAAAACGCAGAATAAGAAGGTTGAGGAAATCTAACAAATTGTGCCCAGTTTCAGACTTCTGCCAAAAAATAAATTCGTTAAGCAGACTACTAAAAAAAAGTAGAAAAACAGTGCTTCTGCAGTACAACACTTAGCAATTTTATCAAAGAATCACAACAAAAGTTCTGGCGTTATGTCAGGCACAAAGATAACCCTCCAAAACGGTTGTCGCCGACCGAAGAAACGAAACAAGCAGACGCGTTTAACGCATTCTTCCATTCTGTATTTGCCCCTGACAATGGTATTACGCATGCTTGCAGGCCAGAAAATATGAAGCAAAACGAGGCGCTGAGCACACCAATCGTAACCGAAGCAGGCGTTCTCTCACTATTATTAAATTTAGACGATAAAAAGTGCAACGCTCCAGACGGAATCCCGAACTGCTTCCTGAAACGCTATGCCGAGCCTGTAAGCAAATACTTATGCCTTGTGTACAATAAATCAATCTCCGAACAATGCCGTCCAACAGAATGAAAGATTGCAAAAATAGTACCAATCTATAAATCGGGCGATAACTCTTGTCAATCAAACTACAGGCTTATTCCTCTCTTATGTACTTGCTGTAAAATCTTGGAACATATTATCTTAAAATCCGTTACAGAGTTCGTTGAGGCAAATAACGTTCTCCATTCCTACCAACATGGCTTCAGGACTGGTCTGCCTACAGTTACCCAACTTGTTGAGGTCCCACACGATTTCTCCAAAGCAATTAACGACCAAATACAAATAGACGTGATTTACCTTGACTTTTCAAAGGCCTTTGACCGTGTTTGCCATGCTAAACTGCTTCTAAAGGTTAAACATATACTAGGTGACGGAGCAATTTTTTCTTGGATTAGCTGTTACTTATCTGATCGCCGCCAGTTTGTCCAGTGAGGCACCCGCACTTCTGAAGTTATGCCTGTCGTTTCTGGTGTACCCCAGGGTTCCGTTCTGGCCCCTATCCTGTTCCTTGTTTCATAAACGACATAACTAGTCAGGTTGAATCCAAGATTATGTTATTTGCAGGTGATTGCGTCTTGTTTGGAGAAGTATTAAGCCGACAAGATCAAATTAGTCTTAGCAAGGATTTTGCTTTGATAGCCCAATGGTGTGAGAACTGGCAAATGGCAAGGTTCGGGCCGGTTTCGAGCAGGGCTGGGCCGGGCTCGAACGTAGATTATTTCCAGGCCCGGGTCTCGCCATAAAACTTTTGGTCGGGCTCGGGCGGGCAGCCCAACGTAAAAATGGACCCAGGCAGGGCCCGGGCTGAAAAAATCGGCCCGTGCAGTGCTCTAGCATGCATACATCTCTCTACGAAGGTTTCCTGCGATAGAGCCTTTCTATGCAACAGGGTATTTCCCAAAACATAAAAGTAGTCAATGGTACGCAGAAGAAAGCCTTGACAATGTGCCTCGGCCATACTGAAAAACACATCAAGTGTTTTTAAAAACCCTTGGCATTAAATTTTTTCTATTTTATTTCATTTATTTGGCATTTATACATGAAGTTTTACTAAAACTGTTGGGCCAGTAGCCAAATGCTAGTGCAGGCGCCTAGTCAATATAGATATACAAGAAATAGGCTACAAGAAATAAGTACAAACCTAGTGCTTCGTGAAATATTTTGTTTAATTAAAACAGGCAGTTCCACAAAATAAACAGTATCATTTAGATACACATACATATATGTAAGCAAGAATGCACTCAATCTTTTCTTATACAAATACATATACAGGTACAGAACCAATCGATTAATGTCAAGGATTCATAACAACTTGCGAAGTAAACCGACATTAATTGTTAATAACGAAACTTTAAATATGTGGGCTAACATATGGGACGGAAAGTTGGAGGTTAACAAAGAAGCTCGAGAACAAGTTAAGGACCGCATAAAGAGCGATGAGAAGGAAAATGTTAGGCCTAAAGATAAGAGACAGGAAGAGAGCGGTGTGGATCAGAGAACAAACAGGGATAGCCGATATTCTAGTTGACATTAAATGAAAGAAATGGAGCTGAGCAGGCCATGTAATGCGTAGGCTGGATAACCGGTGGACCATTAGAGTCACAGAATGGATACCAAGATAAGCAGTCGAGGACGGCAGAAAACTAGGTGGGGTGATGAAGTTAGGAAATTTGCAGGCGCCAGTTGGAATCATCTAGCGCAAGACAGGGATAAGTGGAGATCACATAGAGAGGCCTTCGTCCGGCAGTGGACATGAATAGGCTGATGATGATGATGATGATGATGATGATGATGATGATGATGATGATGATGATGATGATGATGATGATGATGATGATGATGAAATATGTACTTTTTACTAGAAAACCTAAATTGTTTACCACTTTTTTCTGATGAGGTATTGAACCGTACATTTTCGCTCCACGAAATTGAATCAGTCGTTGACCATGTGTGTTGTGGAAAACTGGGTGGTGGAAATTTACTTGTGTAGCATTCCGTGTACTTCAATTAGCAATAATAAGCATTGCAAGCCTGGCGAGAGTGAGTGATTTTGGTGTAAAATGTTAATAAAAACTGTCAGCCCTTCCACTGGGGTGGAGAAGGAAGACAGCGAAGCTGTACTATGGCGGGAATTCATCATCATCATCAGCCTATATTTTATGTCCCCTGCAGGACGAAGGCCTCTCCCTGCGATCTCCAAATAACCCTGTCTTGCGCTAGCGTATTCCAACTTGCGCCTGCAAATTTCCTAACTTCATCATCCCATCTGGTTTTCTGCCGACCTCGACTGTGCTTCCCTTCTCTTGGTATCCATTCTGTAACCCTAATGGTCCACCGGTTATCCATCCTGCGCATTACATGGCCTGCCCAGCTCCATTTCTTCCGCTTAATCTCAACTAGAATACCGGCTATGTATGTATGTATCGCTATGTCGGCTATGTATGTATTTCCAATTATGAGTATTAAGATGGGATGGTGCAAAGTTTGAGCTATTAAATCGTAGAAATATATATATATATATATATATATATATATATATATATATATATAATGATTCGGTGGTTTTCATTTATTTAGTGACCACAGGGACCATGGCCTTATGGTCGCGGCGGTACACCGCGGTAGCGTGTACGGCAAAGGTTGGCACGTTCTTCATAAACACGTACCAACGCTGCGCGCGTTTGGTGCGAACGCGGGCACAACACCGCCGCCGTCGACAACAGTTCTGCGCATTGTTTTTGTGACCGCACACAACCGCTGTCAAAACGCTGGTGTGATCAAGCGCGCCACCAGCAGCAAGCGAAGGTTCATGCGGTCTATCGCTTCAACGGAAACTGAACGGCGAAAGCACAGTGCATACAAAGGTAGGAGCCGTGTTGCAGATCGCTTTCAAGATACGGTGGCGTTTGCACTCCGCCATGTGTTCGCTCCACGTGAAAGCACGCGTCCTTCACGCATTTTCACTCGCACATACAGCATACGGCCAATGAGAATTTTCTTTTTCTTTTTTTTTTCTTTTTTTTTTACAGCGTAAGCGGTTATGGGCTCATTCAAATAGCTGTTTCGGTTCGCGATGATTTCGCCGCCGATGGCGTACGCCGCCGTAACCGCTATCGCCGGAAATGAGAAAAAAGTACCCGATTCCCGCCGGGATCGAGCCCGCGCCCGCTGCGTGAGAGTCAGATACGCTACCACTGAGCCACGCAAGCACTTACTATCGGGCAGCGGAAAATGCCCTATAAGGCAAGCGCGCAGGGGCAGACGACCCGAGCCTCCGCCAGTATGGTGGCGCCATCTAGGTAAGGGGCCTGCAAATGCAGTGTGCACAGGCGCAGACGACGAGAGGCAATTCAGACGAGGTGCCCAATCAGCGCGATCTCGAGCTGCCCGAGCTGCCGAGCCCCGCCAGTATGGTGGCGCCATCTAGTTAAGGTGCCTGAAAACACAGCATGCCCGACATGCAAGTTGCAGTTGTAAGGCTTGATCGGCTCAGCAGACTGCTGTGCAGAGAGCATTACAAGCCGCAGCTTACCGTCGACGCCGGGCGGACAGTTCACATCGTTCTCGTCAAAACAAGGCGAAACGACTGCCGTGAAGACCCTGTTGTGCGTGGTGCCCAAATTGGAGCTATTCTTGAGCCGCTCCACCAGCTTACGCTGTGACTGTGCTGCATGTGCCGCGCAAGCCTATGACTTTTTTAACACGAAAGTGTTTTATGCCGGGGTCCACCAAGACTTCACTGACGTATTTCCGTCACGGAAATACGTCATAGAACATAATACAAAGAAAGAAACCAGAAGAAAAAGTTCCACAAACATGCAAAATTTGGAAATCGAACCCACGACCTCTCGGTCCGCGACGATAGATCGCCGAGCGTTTAACCCATTGCGCCACAAACGCATTTGCAGAGAGCTACACAGACGCGCCTTATATATCTAACACTCCTCCGTGTACCCGCGCTCTTGCTCGGGGCGGTGCCGCCGCCTACGAGCAGAAAAGAGAAGTACTGCATTATGACACTAACGCGCACCGACAGTGAACGCTTCGGTGGTCTCAGCACTACGACGCCTCGATGCCAGCATTCGAAGGGACGCTGGCATCAAGAAGCACTACCAACGGTGAACGCCTAGGTGGCGTTCACCGTACTCAGCACAGCGGAGCGTGGCCTCCGCAATTAGCTCTGAAAATGTTTCTGAAGTTGATCGCGGAGGCTGCAATTACGACGCGCTGTACGCGCTGATTTGACTCGGTGACGATTCAGTTACGTGCTTTGTCTTGCGCGTTGTATTAGTGTGTCAGTTACGTGCTTCGTCTTTCGCGTTGTGCTAGCGTGTGCAGCGTAGTGCAGCTTCCATATGCACGACGGTTGCTCATGGTCATCGACGTTGGTAGTCGTGATGGAGGAGACGTGCCACCAGGCGTCAGCGTGGGTGCATCAACGCCTAAGGGCGCTTTAGCCACAAAACACCAATAGACATTATATATCAATGTGCAATAAACATTACACTACTTCTGTGAAGACACGTTTCACTTTCGTGTTCTATACCGATTCCTATATAAGAGGGATCAACCACATGTTTTTTCTACATCCGGATGCGACCATCGAAAACTGAGCCCTTAACAGCTTCGCTGTAAAAATGTGAGCAGTTTGCACTAGTGGTGCAAGGCTGGGTCACAGCGAAGCTAGTCCCGGTTTGGCACCTCCCATGTATTCGCGAGCTTCGCGTTGGAAGTTCTCGGAAATTCGCAGGCCCGGAACCGATTCCCGGCGGCGCCGAGCATTCAGTCGGCAGCGGTCGTTGTCTCTGGTCCGAAGCTCAGGATCCTCGGCTCGGCAACGGCGTTTGTCGGTGTTTGACGGCGTTTGTCCCGCTGAGCCGCGCGCCGAGCTTCCTTGTAGGCGGCTTCTTCCTCGCTAGGGAGTCTTGCCTTTCTTCGGTCGCCCCATGGTAGCTGCGCACGCTTGTTCACTAGACGAGAGAGGCGACACGCCTGTCAGCGCGCCGGCTGCTCAGAGATTTCTAGCAAAGCAGTGACGTCACGGCTAATCGAACACTTGCTTATCCTCGGCTGGGGAGAGGGAAGGTGAAGCGCACGCATGCCGCGGCGAGACTCCGCCCTACGCACGTGTGTGATGCGAGGAAGTTGGGTGGCTCGGCGACGCACAGTTGGGGTGAATTTTCTGTCGGCACGACACGGGCTTACGAAAACCGCTCTCTGTAAAATTGCGACTTTCATTTATGACACCAAGAGAAATGGTAATAAGGCGAGACGGCTAAAAAGTCCGGTGCTTGAGTGACGTGGACTTGCGTACGATAGGCGTCTGTAGTCTGCAGAAAGCAGACGCCTATTTGTTCTAGTTCTTCCGCAGCAAGAGTTTATTCGAGTTCATGTATGCTTCGCTGCCAGAGTGACGGGTCATTCACTTGCTTCAGGCAGCGGTCTTTGCTGCGAAGCTTGCTCCCGGCGGATTATCAAAGCCGTTCTATGCTGACGAAGCCACCGTGGAAATTTCCTTCGCAGTCAATTGTCACTTCTGTGCCTGGGATCAAGAGCAAGAGAAATACTGCTGGGCCAGCGCTGACACATTTTACTCTAGAGCATATTAACAACAGCTACAGGACTCGCCAGCATGTTTAAAATCATGACTCCGTTACAGCTACATAATATGCCATTGGTGTGTGAATTCTGTCCGCGTGTGTTACCACCTGTGCCACTCTCAGTCACCGTACTTCAGTTACAACCATAGCACTAACTGCACAACGGGCAGCTTTTATTTACAGAATAGACCAGAGAGCTGAGTCGTGGGTCATTTCTTCCGACCCAAGAGCGGACCTGCAGTCCCTTTAAGTCACCACTCACGCAGGAACAACTCGTCATGGACATCAGCCGCCTATGCATCACAAAGCCTGCGAACTGCATCACAGTGTTGTGTTGCAGTTGTTATCAGCCTACTGCTGTGCACTAACCAACGTCCAGGCTGACTGTGCGACCAAAGCTGGACGAGACACTTTGAGAGAAATAGTCCAGATACCTGTCTCGAGAAAAGACGCGGCGACACTGGTCTCTGCACATGCTTGGGCGTTTACAGCGATTCCTTTGTACAGATACAAGCAGTCATTAGGAAAACCTATATAAAATAAATTCATCTTATGACTTTTACATGCCTCTATTGGCAAAACCAAACATGCATTGGCTGCATCAGACTCCACTTGTCTACAAGAACTACTTCAAGTGCAAGATTCAACTGACGGAGTCGCCAATGTGTCCTGTGTGTAACGCCCCAGAACACCTGCAACATGTTCTTTGTGACTGCTGTCGCTACTTGGCCAAAGCGACAGTATTTGAAGGTGGAACTTCACTTGCAACGGGACCCAAGCTTGGAAATACGGCATATTCGTGACTCATGGCAAAGCACCACCTGCGCGTAAAGCATCAGGAAAGCGCCACTGATTTTATTGCTGGCCACAAGCCTTAACAAAACGTTGTAAATATATCTACAGTGTATATTCAAGCATGTGCGTGTGTGACTGTGTGGGCTGTTTCTGTGTTTATCACTGCGTATATCATAATCACCACCCAGCACCTTGAGTAGCATGTCAAGCGATCAGCCAGGCTAAGACCTCCAGCATGCCATTAAAGCTTGTATCTCTCAGTCTGTGCCCTCTCGAGATTGGCTTGTACTGCGCAGCATATTTTTATATGAAGTAACGTTAAATATTGTTTGTTATATTGTTATAAATATATTGTTAATAAAGGTGGTACCATCTCGCACAACAATCTTTTATTTTTATTGAAACAGCCTGAAACGAGGTGAGACAGGAACCAACCCTAATGCAATGCTAACGGAATAAGGCAAGAAATGCATCGCATTCAGATTTTGTCACCCTATATAAGTTACGACTACAATTTTTTTATTTATAGTAATATCTTTAAAAAAATATAACATAACAAGAAACGTGACAGATATGTAAAATCTGGAGCAAAGTTAGCTAAAGAGAGCACACGAGGTCCGCACATGTTCCTGGACACAGTGCCATATACAGTGATCAAAGCGAAGATACAACTTGCAGCACACAGTTTACCAGGTCGTGACGCATACGCGTATGCGCAGCTTCAAAGACGTACATAAGTCTGCGATGTGGTACAAGATGAAGAGACGTACAGATAAGAAAGAATAGACGGACGACATAACACATACATGCACGGAGACAAAACCGGCAAAAGCGGGCTGCATCAGACGAGACGCGAAACTGGGAATATGACAGAATTAGTGCAGACACAGCTTGTTGTCTCGTATATAAGCATGAAACGGGAAATATTGTCATCCACACGAATATTGCACAAAGCTGCAAAGTAAAACCATACGGGTTTCTCAGAATGAACGCGTCGCTGTTGGGGCAAAATTTGTCCAGGTCTGGGATTCTAGCCCGGGCCCAACGCCTTTCCGGGGCGGTCGCTCTACTAGCTGAGCTAGCCTGGAGGCTAGCAGATCGCAAGCGCGAGGGCGAATTAATCGACAGTTCGAAGCACAGGGGCACAGAACTGATTTGCTCTAATACATAAGTGTGGCATCTGTCATAACTCTGCTCACGCTGAAGATTCACCCCAAAGACAAGTTATTTTCGCTATTTCCTTTGAGAACCTAATCTTCCTGTCTCACCCGCCTAATAGGAATATAAATGGCAAGACGTGATCAGATTAGTCGCCAAAAATGTAACTGACAATGGAACACCAGAACACTCTGAAAACAATCTTATTGTGTTGATGTCATTTTAGGATATCTAAAGAACACCGATAAGAAAAAAATCGGCCCAATTCTGTTTACCGCCTGAAGTGCCACGCCGCGCGCAAGTAGATTCTCATCGCTCCAGACGTCGAGTCTGAAATTTAATTTCGCTTCTCGCCCTTTCCTCGACTGCCACCGCGACCAACAACTCCCCAACTAGCACCCGCCGAGGAAGTCGTTGCTGTTTCTCACGCCGACAGTGGAAGAAAGGGAGAGGAAGAAAAATGCAGGGAGGATGATGCGGACGAACCCGGGATGGGCAGCAAAAGCGTACATCTTCATCATCACAACCTCATCGTCGTTTATCTTTCTTTTTTTTCTCCCACTTGCCTCCTCACCAATCTTTCATACACCGAATCAGCAGCAAGACCAACCTTCCTTTGGTCCCGCGCTCACGTCGAGTCACAAAAGCTTCTGCCCTCCGAGAAGGGAAGAAGACTCTGCAGGCTCAAAATTCTATTTGCGCGGTCGCCACCACCAGAAGCGTGCGGCTGCTTCATGCTGCTGCGGTGGCGGCAGCGGCGTGGCCTCCCTTGATCAACTTTTGCCGAAGAGCATTGCCCTTCCTTCTGCAGCGGAGAATCGCGCTTTCCTATGAACGCATACAACGATACAAAACGCAAAAAAAGAGAAAGAAAGGGAGGAAAAAACGAATACAAGGTGAAAGCAGGCGCTGGCAGCAACAACGTTTCTTACGCACCCCCGCAGCTCTTCCCTGCGTCGCCCCCCCCCCCCCCCCCCGGTAACGGTGGCGAGAGGAGGCTAACTTCTTCCAACTCAGTAAGCCGGTCAAGCACGTCCTCGGCTGAACACCGAGGTTTCTCCCTTTCCTCGACGTTCTCATCTCCTCTCTCGCGGGGAGCCAAGCAATCTGGACAAGAGTTGAGGCGCTGGCCGGAAGACGACGACTCTTGCTTTCACGCGGCGCGGTGGTCCCTTTATTTTGCCCGATTCCATACGGCTTCTCTCCTCTCGCTTATTTATTTATGAAATAAAATGTGGTGCCCTTGCATTCGCTGCCGCGTATCCTTTTGCGCGTGCCAGCGGCAGGGCGAAGGGCACCGGGTGTGTTTATACGCACGCGATGGTGTTTAGCAATAGAGGGCTCCTAAGGTAAGATTGCACTGGGGAGTAAAGCTTAGCGGCAGGCTGTTCGTTTTACCGAGCAACATCTCATGCGCTGCTGTACCTGCTCGTTATCGCACCAACTAACACGGTGCTCTTGACGCAATCCCGGCAAAAGCAGCATTTCCTATTTGTGTTCAGCGAGCGAACCAGAACTCGAGATGCGAAGACTCTTCTCTGCTTTCTTTATTTCCTCCTTTGCGCACAAGTCTTCACTTCGAATGCATATATTTGTTCTCTCGCTCTCTTTCCTTCCACCTAACCAGGTGGAGTACACGAACTCGTTAGTAAGACGCTCGTCATATGAGTTACCGTTTCTGTATAAACAGTACCTTTCAAAGACCTTCCTACGGGCGCTGGCTAGCTCTATTTCAGAAAGTGAGACAAAGGCGTCATCGAAGCAGTGGTAACCAGACAGCTCCGAAGGTTCCCTTCGGATTTAGGCTCTCGCGGGGTTCCTGTGCATGACAATTGAGATTGGTTGCTTCCCAAACGTGAAGTCGGACGCTCGTCGATAGACACCGAGCTTGCACAGGGAGGATTGCATTGCATTGTTCGGTAAGTTCAGGCGTCGTAACCTGCCTCTAACCTTTCAGCTCTTAAAATGTTAGACTATAATGCTGCTTCCTTGTAACGTAACTGAGTACAACTGCTAGCGTCCCTAGAGTTTTCACTCCAAGACGGCTCCGAGCCGTTTCGGAATTGCCTTCTGACAGAGACAGTCGAGTGTTTTTTTTTTTTTTTTTTTTTTTGAGGGGAGGGGGGGGCGACAGCACAGTTTACGAGCGAGAAGACCACTTCATGCTTCTTTATTTCGCAGAAGGTATTCGTGAAACTTAATTCCCTGAGCGCAGTCAGTTGTATCTCAAAAATACTCGTAGGAAAGTGAGTGAGTGAGTGAGTGAGTGAGTGAGTGAGTGAGTGAGTGAGTGAGTGAGTGAGTGAGTGAGTGAGTGAGTGAGTGAGTGAGTGAGTGAGTGAGTGAGTGAGTGAGTGAGTGAGTGAGTGAGTGAGTGAGGTGAGTGAGTGAGTGAGTGAGTGAGGTGAGTGAGTGGTGAGTGAGTGAGTGAGTGAGTGAGTGAGTGAGTGAGTGAGTGATGAGTGAGTGAGTGAGTGAGTGAGTGAGTGAGTGAGTGAGTGAGTGAGTGAGTGAGTGAGTGAGTGAGTGGACGCGCTCGCTCTGGATATGGCATTATCTGGAAAGGCCGACTCAACTCCCCTATTAAAAAGCCTGCTTTGGAAGAGCGGTGAACGCACTGAGCCTCGCCCCCTTCACCATTGAAATGCAAGTAACTCCTGGGGCTCCCACTGGCGTTCCGGCTACAGCGCACAGGACTTCTGTCATATAAAGATGCTGCTCGCGATCCACTCCTTCAGAAGGCTAGAAGACGGAAGTAATCCCGGCCATCAACTAAATCAAGACAGCGTCAAATGGGAAAACGCGTACACCTTCAGAGCCACCACATTCAGCGTCGTTTTTTTATTTACAGCTCGGCTTTGCAGTAGTTATCCGCCATATCTGGCGCGTCCATCAGGGAGCCCCGTTTTCAGCTCCACTGAACTCCATTGAACTTGGTCACCGCGGAGGCGTACCTACCAGTTGCTGTCCCGAACCAGCGCAGAAACGAAATCTGCTTTCCACAAAGCAGTACTAAGTAAACGGATCAAAAGAATCGAGACAAGGCTCCTAGCGTTACCTCTGAAAAGCATGGAACAATGACGTCAAAAGCACACCGAACACACGCCGCATTCGTGCAGCACTTAATTATTAAGCGAACAAGGAGCACACGTCACATTTGAAGTAGAGGGGGGTATAGTAGAACGAGAAGGGAGTGGAAAGAGATGGTCTACGGAATTGTGCGTAGCAACATGTTCTTTCTGGTGGTCGGAACACCAGTTAAGCATTCGGGACACGCACCTCAGTTGAGAAGAAGATGAACGCGGTGCCCGGCCAGCTCCCTGCACATCTTGTTTTGACATTGTCTTGCTTCAATTAAGCGAAGTGCACCGCGCTTGCCTCTTACTATTTAATCACTGCAACGCGCCCTCGCTTCGTTGCCCCTCAGGAGTCAATCGTTGCGTCTGGCCGAACTCGGCTAAATAAGCTTTCCTACGCGTAGGCCTCGTTTCTTTCTTTCCCCTCCTTGGTCGCAGAAGGGCTAAAATAAAACCAGAAAATGGGCGATTCTTGAGTCGATCTTGCGTTGTTCTTGTCTTTCCTTTCTGCTTAGCTAGCAAGCTGCTATAGTCGGCCTTCGTATTATATATATATATATATATATATATATATATATATATATATATATTATATACACCGGTCCTCACAATAAGCTTTATGGAATCCTTAAAAAATCGCCTGTGGCAGGTAGCATAATTCTTATCGTTGACCTGGGTTATTCGAAGAGGCGGACATAGTAGCACGAGAAATTGAAGCAGATATTCAATAATTAACAAAAAAGTTGACGAATGAACTTCTTAGTTAATTACTTTACGAACATATTGCAATTTACGGATATTTTTAGATGGGTGAGTTTGCAA